>NC_133566.1:0-25000 GCF_048773025.1 Camelus bactrianus | reverse complement strand
GGTAGTGATCACCTTTCCGGTGATGAGTGGTCTCATTTTTGTACCATCCTCCTTCTTCTCTATTTAGAGTAGACCTGTTGATGTTTCTTTTAGCATGGGTTCAGTGTTGCTAAACTCTTTTCGTTTTTGCTTGTCTGTGAAGCAAAGTTCTTTACCTCCCCTTCTATTCTAAAGGATAGCTTTGCTGGATAGAGTATCCTAGGCTGCTTCTTTTTGTCTGTTTTGTTTTGTTTTGTTTTGTTTTTCATTCAAGAATTTCAATAGATCTTGCCACTCCCTTCTGGCCTGTAGTGTTTGTGTAGAGAAATCCGCTGAGAGCCTTATGGGGGTTCCCTTGAAACTCACTCTGTTTTTCTCTTGCCTAAAGGCGTTTAGGATCATTGCTTTATCCTTGACTCTGGCCATCTTGATTAGCCTATGTCTTGGTGTGGGCCTGTTTGAGTTCTTTCTGTTGGGTACCCTCTGAGCCTCCTGGACTTGGATATCTGATTCCTTCTTTAGATTTGGGAAATTTTCAGTCATGCTTTCTTCGAATATCTTTTCGGTCCCCTTGGTTCTTTCTTCCCCTTCTGGAACCCCTATTGTGCGTAGATGGGCACGCTTTCGAGGGTCCCTTAGGTCCCTAAGATGGTTTTCGTTGTTCTTTATTGGTTTTTCTCTCAGCTGTTCTGATTGGGTTCTTTCTGTTGTCCTGCCTTCTAGGCCACTTATTCGTTCCTCTGCGTGATCTAGCCTGCTTTGGACAGCCTTTAGACCAGTTCTCATTTCAGCCAATGAGTGGACCAGTTCTCCTTGACTCTTCTTTATAGCTTCGATTTCGTTTTTGACGTATAGTATATCTCTCAACACTATCTCTTGGAGTTCCTTCAGGACTTGGATCACTCCTTTTTGGAAATCTTGATCGAGCAGGCCATCCATGTCTATTTCATGGATCGTGCTTTCAGGGAATTTCTCTGGCTCTTTTAATTGGGAGTGGTTCCTCTGCTTCTTCATAATGCTCCTATCTCTCTGGCACTGTGGCTTAAGGAGTATCAGTTATCTATTGGTGTCCTTAAGGAGTTTATGTATTTATCGAAAGCCTAGGCAGGCATAAAACTTTAAAAGAGAGAGGGGGATAGGGGGAGAGAGAGAGAGACAGAGACAGAGACAGAGGGGGAGAGGGAGAGAGGGGGTGGGGGCAGGATGTTAAAAGAATGGAGAAAAAAAGGTTTGAAAACAGTGTACGATCAATAATAGAAGAGCAAGTTGAAGCAGAATAGCAATTGAGCTGAGACGTCTTCTAAAAGCCTTTAAAAACAAATAGAAAAGATCAGAAAATAATATACAGTTGTTTCAAAAGTAAATTTTTAAAAGGTAATCGGAAATAGAACAGATTTTAACAAAAGATAAAACAGAGGATTTTAAAAGACGGGAGAAAGAAAAGGTTTGAAGACAGTGTGTAATCATGAATAGAAGAGTAAGTGGAAGCAGAATAGCGATCGAGTTGAGACGTCTTTTAATAACCTTAATAAAAAGGAGGAAAAAAATCGAGAAACAATATTTGAAACCTGTGAATAACCAGTAACAGGAGATCAAAACCAAGAGAATGAAAAAGGGAAGGGGGTGGATGTTTAAAAATAATAATAATGAAAAGACTTGAAATGAAACATTTAAAAGGGATTAAAACCGTAAACGTATACGACTGTTCAAAAGTAAAGGTTAAAAAGGTAACAGAAGGTAAAACCGATGTAAAAGAGATTAAAAAAGAAAAAGGAAAAGAAAAAAAAAAAGAGGAAAAAAAAAAAAAAAAAAAAGGATGTGTTCTCCTGGAGACGGTGCGCTCTTAACGGTTTCACCGAGAAGTCTTTCTGTCGTCGCCCTGTTTCGTGAACTCAGCTTGCTGTTTCCGCGGGCCCTCTGTCGGCGCCCTCGTCTGTGCTGCCCTCGGTGCCTGTGGGCAAGTAGATCGCGCCCCCTCCTGGCACCGCGGTCGGATGCTGCGTTCCTGCCGGGAAGGAGGGAGGGTGGCTGGCCGCCTGCCCTCTCCCGGCGCCGGTCGCTCCGCTGCTCTGTGCGGCTGTGTGCTCCGCCTCGGGTCGGCGCTCCTCTCCGTAGGTGGGCTCGGGGAAGACGGTGGAACCGCCCCGCCCCTGCTGCATTCCAAAACTCGGCTCCTTCTTAGTCTTGGTGGCGCGAGTTCTCTGAGGTACCGGGGCAGATATATAATATCTGCCTCAGGCTGAAAACGAGTCTCAGTCCTGCCTAGGAGGTTGCAGAGCCCCCGGGTGCGGATTCGAGTCTCGGCCCCGCCCCCGCTCCCGCCCCCGCCCGCGCGCTGCGCGCCGCGCGCCAGGGGCTATGGCGGCTGTGGCTGCGCCCCGCCTCTCTTCTCGCGAGAAGGGCCGGTGATGGCGCCGCGGGTCTGAGGAGATGGAGGCTACGGCGCCCCTCTCCCCAGGGCACACCGGCCGTGTTGCTTTGCCTTTCTTTCCCCGTAATGGACGGGTTGGGGGGGCGGGTTGTTCTGCTCTGTATCCCCTCCTGGCCACGGCGCGTGGTGCCGCCGCCACGGTCCTCTGCCCGGCTCGTGCGGCCTGTCCCGGCCCCCGGCTGCCGGCCTGCGACTCGGGCTGGGTGTCGCGGGGACCCTCTGTGCCCGTTTCACTTGGATAGGTCGGTCAAGGGGCGCTCCGGGCAGCTCTGAGACTCGGAGGCTCCCCCACCGTCCCGTCGGCCTCTCCGTTGGAGACGGGGAGGTCTGGCGAACGAGACCTATTCCTCCTCTGCCGGTCCCTCCCGCACTGTTTTGCTTTTGACTCTTTCTTTTCTCCTTTTCTCCTACCAGATTTTGGGCGTCTTTGTCTTTCGAAGAGGGCGGTGTTCTGTCGGAGTTCCGCAGGTGGTCTGATTGGCCGAGTGGGTCCGTCGATGTGAGTTTTGGTGTATTTGTGGGAGAGGGTGAGCTACGAGCGTCCTTCTACTCCGCCGTCTTGCTTCTTCTCGGGTTATTTTTGAAGAGTAGGTGCTGGGGATTGAACCCTGGACCTTTATTTTTTGCATGCTAAGCATGGGCTGTACTGCCTGATCTCTAGACCCTCCCCACCGCAACCCCCCCCTTTCCCACCGCCTCCATAGTACTCGATGAATCTCCTACCTAGATATCTATGCTTCCTTGGAATAGGGCCGTCGTTTTCTTCATCGGATTGATGCACGTCTGTGGATTCGTCTCGTTTCTCTCCACTGCGGTGGGTGGCATCGGGGCGTGGGGTGGGGTGGGGTGGAGTGGCGTGGGCTGGGAACAGTTCTTCACGTGTAGAGGTGGAGCGGAGCGATGAGGATGGTGACTGTTTCCCCGAGTGCTCGCGCCGGGTGATGGAGGCCTGTGGTCTGACTTGGAAGAGGACTCGGGTGACCAGAACAGAGCCCGTGTGGGGTCGTTGTGGAGGGAGGAACTCCACCCCCCCCCCAGCCCCAGCCAAGGCACTCGTACCTCATCGAGGGACGGTCGGCCGAAAACAAACGAAAGCTGTCAGAGGTTTGGGGGTGGGGGTGAAGGGGTGGGTGTGTGTGTGTGTGTGTGTGTGTGTGTGTGTGTGTGTGTGTGTGTGTGTGTGTGTGTGTGTGTGTGTGTGTCTGTGTCTGTGTGGTGTGTGTGGTGTGTGTGTGTGGTGTGTGTGTGGTGTGTGTGTGTCCCCGTTCCCCGTACCACGGTCTCTGGTCGAGGCCCCCCCGAGCGGAGAAACGCACGCCAGGCCGTCCGTGCTCCTGGTTGTCCGGCCGCGTGTCCCTGCCACCCAGAGATCCCGAACCGTCCCGCTCGCTCCCCTGCCATGTGCCATGTGCCACCTGCCTGTCGGCCGGGCGCTATTTTAGACCCTGCGAAGAAGTCGACCGGACGGCCGGGCCGGGCCGGGCCGGGCCGGGCCGAGCCGAGCCGAGCCGAGCCGATCTGAGCCGAGCCCGTCCAGGCTGGGGTGGGTGGTGCTGGGTTCAGAGGAGTGGGGTACAAGCGGGAGGCGGGCGTCGATGGAGGGGAGGGGGAGGGGGAGGGGGAAGGGAGAGGAAAGGGGAGGGGAGGGGGAGCAGGGATGACGATGGTCTGGGGCTTGGCGTGTGGGGTGGGGGTGGGAGGGATGGTAGCCATCCTATGACTTTCTCTCCCTACCCCGCCTTTTGCAAGTCTGTTAGAGTGACAAGGTGGTGCTGGTTTCTGGCTGGTGCACACCATAGTGATTCTGTTCTTCTTTTTCCTGGTCTTTTTCAGGAACCCTCGTCCCGAGGGACTGAATCTAGTGCCCTGTGCTGCGCGGTACGACCTAGGGGTCGAATCTGCCAGGAGAGGACTTACAAGGATTTGGAGGATCCTGGAAAACTGCTACCATCCAGAATCCTACATGGATGTTCAAGATCTTGTGGATGGACGGACGGACGGAAGACGGATCGAATGGAGGCCCCGCCCCATCCCCTGGACCCCTTGGCCCAGGAGGATCGTGATGGGTCTGGAAAGGACTCTTCCGACGAGGGTCTCGGGATGGACTTTCTCGGTCTGCGGAAGGTGTTTCTGCACAAAGAGGAAGAGAGGGGCGTTCTCGGCCAGAGAGCCCGAACCGCCTCCTTTCAGGGATCCGCTCCAGTCAGGGTTGGGGTCGGGGTCAGAACGCAGCCACCGACAGCTCCCCTCCCTCGTCTTGGCTCTCCAACTTGGGAAACCCTCCTCCCTGCCCCCTCACCCATCTTCTCGTCAGCCGGCCTCCAGCTTCCCCGTGCCAACCACCTCTCTCATGCTGCCGGACTTTCCTCCTCCTTGGGCTGCCAGGAAGCTCTCCCGCTCCTCCACGTGCTTTGGCTTGGAATCCCTGACAAACACAAGCGGTGCTGGTGGGCGGGGCCGTGGGCGGTGGCAGAAGGACTCCCTTCATCTTATGGGAGCGATTTTTATCTCCATAGAGGTGGCGATTGAGAAAACACATAAAATCACTCAGAAGAATACCCATGTGTAGTATCCCTGACCTAGATCCGTGTCTGTCTGTCTGTCTGTCTGTCTGTCTGTCTGTCTCTCTCTCTCTCTCTCTCTCTCTCTCTCTCTCTGCCTCTCTCTCCATTTCGCTATTCTCTGTGTGTGTGTGTGCGCGCGCGCGCATGCGTGTCTGTCTGTCTCCCTTGTCTCTCTTTCCTCTCCTCTCCCCTCCTCTCCTCTTCCCTGTTCTCCCCCCTTCCCCCTCACCCCTCCACTCCTCTCTTCTCCCCTCCACTCCTCTCCTCTCCCTCTTCTCCTCTCCCCTCGCCTCTTCTCATTTCCCCTCCCCTCCCCTCTTTTCCCTCCTCTCCTTTCCTGTCCTCTCCCCTTTTATCCCTCCTCTCCTCTGCTCTTTCTCTCTCTCTCTCTCTCTCTCTCTCTCTCTCCCCCTCCCTCTCTCCCTCTCCCCCCCCTTCACTTCCCTCCCTCCTCCCTACCCCCCCAACCCCTACCTTCACAGGGCCTCATAGATTGCAATCGGTTTCCATGAAATGTGATGAAGAGGGAATGAATTTTAGAATGATATCCCCATGCCATCGAATCCTTCTTCCCCAGGGATAGCGACTTATTTGTGGTCGTGTTTGTTTTTGTTTTTCTTGTTGTTGTTTTGGGGCGCATCGAGGGCGCAGGAGGCGTTGGGAGTGAGGGTGATGTTTCTCTTTCTGTCTGTCTCCTCCTTAGGACGGATTTTAAGAGGAGGGAGGACTCACAGAAATCTACCATCTTGTCTCGTACTGCAGCTGTGTTTGAGCTTCCTATACGATCTGGGCGGAACACTCCCCACCCTCACCTCAAGCCGCCATTGCCGCCCCCTCAGCCCCCTGCACCCCCGTCCAGTCCCACACTTGGGGCGGTGGTTGGGCATGGGGGGATGTTGGCGGGGTGGTGGTTGGTGGGGGGTGGGGTGGTGGAGGAAACCAGAAAACAGACCACTGTGGCACGTGGGTGACTGGGGCTTCAGGGTGAAGGAGGATGAATAAAATGGCCGGAATTAGGCTAACGGATTATTGCTTCTTTTTTTGGCGGGGGGGGGGGAGGATCATTAGGTCATTCATTCATTCATTCATTCACTCATTCATTTGCTGGGGGGGGGGTGTCATTCGGTTTCTTATGCTCGCCCTGAAAACGGTCAACTGTCCTGACTGACTGGTTGCTGCTCACGGTTCCAGGCCTGTTGTTGAAACTGGAAGCTATCGATCTTACTGTTTCTACTGTATTTCACTCATTGAAAGTCATCATCATGCTGGGTCTCTGAGTCTTTCTCCGAGGAGAAGGTCGGTCACGGGACTAATGACCTGACAAAATAGCCTGAGTGACCAAGAAGGCCACACCTTGAGTGCTTATGAGATAACGAGATCTAACCACCAGCCTCTATAGAATGGGTCACCTGGAGGCATCGTGACACCATTCTGAGTCTTCTGATGAGAAAACGATTCTGTGGATGGTGATCGATGCCCGATTGTTTGAGCTATGGCTCTAGAACCACCCCACCCACTCCATCCCCAAGGTGGGTACACAGTTTTGAAGACGCTAGCCTGCTGTGAATCCCCTTTGCCCGGCAGAGCGATAAAATGGCCTCTTTGCTTCTAAGCTCCGAGACCTTGTCTCTGGATTCTTGGGCTCGTCGGGGACGGGGGCCGATCTTTTGGCAACAAGCGTGCTTCAGAAACAGCGGATGCCCGAGAAGGACACTCTGCCTCTCCCTCTTCTTCCGGGCCTGAAATGGGGAGGAAAAAAACATCGCTTCCCCTGGAAGCTGGAGTCCGGAACCCGCCATCCGGAGGGACTTCTGGCTTGGCCTTCTCCTGGGGTGGGGGGGGGAGGGCACGCCACTGCACGTGTTCTTTGTCAACTCCCTGTTTCTCTCTTCTCGAGTTATCTCTTTGGGACGGCTCCCACACTGGGTGAAAACAGACAGACAGGCTGGTATGTCTCCCTACCCCACCCTTCGCCCCCAAATGACTGATCTCCTGTCCCATCAGAATCACCACTTGTTTTCCAACGTGGCTTTCTTGGATCCTGGAGGACTTGTAAAGGAAAAGCCCAGCTGGGCTAACAAGCTAAAGTCACAAATCTAAGTGTGATAAGTGTCCGTTTACTGATCTAAGTTCTGCTGGGCTAACTCGTAAATCTGAAGTTTAGTGTCAGTTTACTGGGCTAACAAGCTAACTCGTAAATCCAAGCTCAACAAGTGTCAGTAACGTGATCTGTTCCAAATTGATAAGCTCCAGTGTACTGATCCTTTGCTTTTTGTTGTTTGAGCCTTATTGGCGAATAGACCCATATTTGTAATTAACCCTATGAAACCTCATGTGCACGTCTTGGAGGTGCTCAGAGCTTCGGAGCAGAAGCCCCTCTGAGCCCGCCGGCGTAATAAATCTGAGTACTCCAACCCTCCGAGAGGTGCTTGTTTCTTGGCTGGCCTGTCATTTCCGTAACAGACTGATATCAACTTAGAGCCAAGATGGGCGCAGAACTGAAGGAGCTTCTCGGCTGGCCTAAGAAGCCTGTCGTCGTGATGTGGGAGGCATTCTTTACGAGGGACCTATCTGATTAAGTGCTTGACCGCCTTTTGGACTTTGAACCAACTTGGAGATAGGAACTAGGATGAGAGGGCACCCGAAATAGCTCAGCAAACTCTTCTCCATCCTTAGAAGACAGACAGACAGACAGACAGACAGACAGACAGACAGACAGACAGACAGAGTGTGTGTGTGTGTGTGTGTGTGTGTGTGCGCGCGCGCGTGTTTGTGCGCGTGCGGGGGTGTGGGAGAGGGAGGAGATGACGTCAGCGTACTGGACACTGTTTCAGTGACATGGGGAGTGCTGTCAACTAGGAAGGAACGTCATGTATTCTTCAGCCTTGTGTCTGTACAGGTGGGTACACTCAGGGTTCCAGAAAGGATGGGATATTCCTGGCAGTCGTCTACTGCCCTGGCATCGAGGGCTGGCTGGCTGGCTGGCTGGCTGTCATCCAAAGTGGAGGCTCTCGTGAAAGGGACGGAACCGAGTCCCGAGGAGATGCCTCCTTCACTGACTTTCATGCAAACACAGTGGACCACAGCCTCCGGAAAGAGGGTGGGTGGCACACGTGGCCCCAGTCTGTTCTGTCCATTCGGCAAATGGCCTGGGTTAGGGGAAACCCAGCATGGCGACCATCCGACAGGCCGACCCACCGACCCACGGACGTTCTCGGTTTCTCCCAGCTTCCTGGATGACCTCCCCCACCCACCCCCACCCCACCCGCATTCCTTCACCCACCGTGGTGTCTGGTGTCAGGGCACTTGGAAGATGACTCCCATTGTTCAATAGACAGGGGCAGGAAGATTCCTATAGGACCGCAAAAACAGTCAACTGGCCATACATACATACATACATACATACAAACTTTTTGTCCCCAGAGGCCTCAGACCTCCTCTCTCTGGACACGCTGAACCCCAGTAACTGGCCCCCATTCAACTGCCACATAGTAGGGGTCATCCAGACGTTCTTGGGATGGTAGGTATGACTTCCAAAGGGGTTGAAGCCTTCCTTCCCCCGCTGCAAGCCTGATGCCATCAGCATGGCCAGGACACTGCTACAAACAAACAAACAAACAAACAAACAAATAAACAAACAAACAAACAAACACACACACACACACCACCACCACCACCACCACCACCAACAACAACAACAACAACAACGACAACAAAAGACAAACACATGCGTATGTGACTTGGGGACATACTTTCCGCAGCCTCCAGGGACGAAGGCACTCGCTTCGCTGGGTAAATCCTACGAGGCTTCACTAAAGCGCTTGCCAACTTACTTCTCAGAAAGATCGATCTCTGCCCCCATCACCCGCCATCATCAGGCAAGGTCGTCAGAATCCATGGGAGATATAGACTAGAAGAAGAAGTAGAGGAAGGAGGAGGAGGAGGTGGAGGAGGAGAATCAGTGACATGAGGTGTGTACGACTTCTTGTCTCCAAGAGGATTGAGTTTTAAATTTTTTTCTTTTCAGATACAAGGGAAAATAAACTTCTGTTTTTTCCCCTTCCTTCCCTTTTAGAGGCGGACACCCACATGGTAACTATCATACCTCTGTCAGCAGAATGGAATCCTTTCTCTTTTTCTCCCTCCCTGACCCTTCTGGGATTCAGAAATCCTCCGTGAGGATTTTTCTATTCTTGGCAGCAGAGTTATTAGCATCATTGACTTGCAGGCAAAAACTTAGGTTTCCATTAAACTGGGATAGACATGCATGGATAAGAGATACTAGTGCTACTCGTTTTCCTTAGGGTTCCCCTGTGTCTGTGGGGGGTGTGTGTGTGTGTGTGTGTGTGTGTGTGTGTGTGTGTGTGTGTGTGTGTGTGTGTGTCTGTGTGTCTGTGTGTCTGTGTGTCTGTGTCTGTGTCTGTCTGCCTGCCTGCCTGCCTGCCTGCCTGCCTGCCTGCCTGCCTGTTTATTGTAGGAACTCTCTGTCAATGGAAGTATAGTTGACTTACAATGTTGTGTTCATTTATGACGTACGGCATAGTGATTCACTTATTCACACACACACACACACACACACACACACACACACACACACACACACACGTATACTTTTTCAGGATAGGTTATTACAAGCTATTGAACATAGTTCCCTGTGCTAGACAGTAGGACCTACTTGTGTACCTAGTTTGTATAGGGTGGTTTATATCTGCTAATCCCAAACTCCTGATTTATCCCTCTGCCCTCCCCCGTTCCTCCACCCTACCCTGTCCCCTGTGTTAACCATCGGTTTCTTTTCCATGTCTGCGAGTCCAGTCTGTTTCTGGTTTGTAAATAGGTTCCTTGGAGTCTTTTTAAAATGGAGTTATTTATGTATGGATGGGTGTCTTGACTTACTTTCAGATCCCACCTAGAAGTGATGGCATAGGATATCTGTCTTCCTCTGGGTGACTGACATCACTAAAGCTACGGAACGCTTCACGTATGTGCGTGTGTCGTCCACGTTCAGGGGCCGTGCTGATCTTCACTGGATGGTTCCCGTGTTAGTCGATGTGCTGTGGCAGCAAGCGCTTGCCTTAGGGTTTTTGTCTCAACCTGAAAGCCGGCCCGGAGACTGAAGGTCTTCTAGTTGCCTCCACTATCTGCCTAGGACCATCTCCACGAACGTTTCCCATTTTCTCTCACCCTTTTGTCTTGGCATCATTGAGTACTAAAATGCTCCGTCTCCTGAAGCCCTGCAGACTGAAGCTGGACAACGGGAGGTAAACGTCAGAGAAATGGCCACAACAGCTCCTGTGGAAACCATCCTAGGGCCTGTTTTTGGAGGAGCCGCTCAGAGAGTTGAGCCGAACACCCCAGGACATCATCAGAGGCATTTCAAACTGCTCGAGCCGTTTCGATGACCCCGATGTGTGGAAATCTCCTACCAGACTGACCCCCTACTCCCGGCCCTGAATCTGGTTTCTCATCTGCTCCAATGATTAACCTTTTTGCTGTACTTTGGTTTTCCACACAAGTGCCTCTTAGGCGATACCTGACTGCTTGCTCCCTAGGCCTAGCTTCAGAAGCCCATCGACACCACCGCCTCCTGAGACGAGATACTACAACTGTTTCCTTGAACAGACCTGTTCTCAGAACTAAGAAACTGGGTCCATGAAACGCAGGCCCTCTAGGAAACTATTCCCTCCCTCCTGCCCCCACACCACGCGCACGCACGCACGCACGCATGGACGCACATGCACAGTCAACAGCCCAGCTTTTAATGTGTAAAACTTCCAGGGAAGTTACAGAATAGGGAAATGTTGGGGTCCAGAGTAGGCTGCCCCAAAATGTGCCCGATGGACTATGCTGAATGAAAGGGACTTCACAACTGGCCAAGGGGGAGGGTATAGGTCAGTGGTAGAGTGTGTGCTTAGCAAGCAAGCACAAGGTCCTGGGTTTAATCCCCAGTACCTCCGGTCAAAAATAAATACATAAAATCGAATTCCTCTCCCCGCCCCCCCCCCAAAGTATACACTGCTGTATGTCAACTCTGTCTCAATAAAACTGGAAGAAAAAAAGGAAAAAAAAAAAAAGATTTAACAAAAGAAAGAAAGAAACAAACAAAGAACTGCCCGAGGCAAGAGGAACACTCTGGCCCTCCTTTCTGCCTCCCTGGAAGCAGGGGAAAAAGAATTTTGTTTTTTTAAAGTCTCCCATCCCAGAGGAATCTATCAAGTCAGAGGTCTGCTTCCATGCCCTTCCATGATTCTCAAACGGTGTAGTGGGGTTTACCCAGATTAGGAAAAGGAGGGGACTCCTTTGGCCTGAGACCAGGCGAGATTCTCCCCCTCCCTCCCGCCTCCCTCCGTGCAGTTGGGACGGGGTGGCCTAAGGGTGGGGAAATTGAAACCAAAGAACAAAAGCCGTTCAACAGAGAGGAGCCGGAGGCCAAGTCAAAGGCTCTGACCTGAGCACAGAGCTTTCTGCATTTGAATGAAGCGATTGAACGAGGCCCTGCCGAATGGATCCTCCTGACGTCCCCGCCCCCGCTTCCAGGAGACAGTCAGTCGATTTGGGACCGATCGGTGGAGAAGGCCTGGGAGGCGGCGGCGGCGGCGGTGGCGGCGGCGGCGGCGGAAGCAGCGGCGGGGGCGGGGGGGGGTGGAGCGCGGGCGGGGGCGGGACCAACGGTCGCTCCAACTCTGCCTGCCTGCCTGTCTGCCTGCCTGCCTGCCTGCCTGCCTGCCTGCCTGCCTGCCTGCCTGCCTGCCTGCCTGCCTGCGGGGCTGAGGCCTGAGGGCCACGCTGGTTCCTGCCACTCAGGGAAACTTCTGCAGGTGTTGCCGAAAGATCGCCCTCCCCCACCCCGTCCCTGACGAGCCAAATAACCCAGAGACAGGGTCTTAGAGTTTAGAAGAAAAGAGGCAGCTTGATTGCTTTGCTGGGCAAAGGGGACTCACAGCAGGCTAGTGCCCTCCAAACTGTGAACCCGTCTTGGGGTTGGGGTTTCATGCTTCTGTGGACGAACAGGTTGGAGCATGAAAGGGAATCACAACAGGCGGGAGCACAAAAGGTGCTCATGATCAACAAGGGTCTCTGATGAAACTTCCTCCTAAATCTGGATGAGTGTCTGATAACATGGGACCTCCTGGTGGTCTAGTAGGTCATCAGCCCGTGACCTTCTTTATCTGGTCAGACTCACCCGGCGGCACCAGCGCCACGGAGGAACTCGGGGTGGGGGGTGGGGGGTGGGAGGGGGCTGGTCGTTCTCCTGAGCTTATCCTCCCGTGACTCCCTTCCTGGGGAAAGACTCAGACGCCAAACATGATTGTCAAGTTGAACGATCAGAGGAAGGTCAAATCAAACAGTTAGAATCGACAACTTTAGCTGTTTTTAACAGTGGGCCTGGAGCTGGGAGCGGTGTCTGGTCAGTCGAGTTTGCTGATGGTTCTAAAAGCAAGCAGTAAGCATAAAGCCAAAAATTGGCTTAGCCTAAGTGCGGCCACTTCATGATTCCTCCTTCACTGGGGGCTGAGGCGTGGGGGAGGGCGGGGGTGGGGGACAGGACTGAGGTGGCGGCGAACTTCTCCGTGAATGCTCGGAGCCGAACTGCTCTCTGGGCCTAGGTCTGAAAAAGGCCTGAGTCTCAGCTATGTCAGATTCTCTCTCTTTCTGGGCACATGGACTGACTCGCCCCGCATCCTCCCATCCTGTCAGACCCTTTGGACACACACCTCCACCTGAAGAGTTCTTTGGCCTCGTCCAGAAAAAACAAACACACGCACGAACAAAACCAAACGAGCACACAGAAACCCTGCTGATCTCCTTGGACCCCATTCACTTCGGAGAGTCCCTCTCGTAGAAATCCCCTCTGCTCGATGATTTCACCACAGCCGCCTCCCTTTCTCCGGCACAGTGACCCCCCACCCCCACCCCTGCGTGGGCCCTGTCCCTCTACCTATCAAAAACCAAACCCCAGGAGAAAAGAAAATCAGAATGCTGTTTTGAGCCACTGGATCTGTGAAAGGAACCAAACAGAAAGCTGAAATAACCAAACCAGCCGAACACCAAAAGCGAACAGACAGATACCCCAGAAAGAAGGGCACGCCGACCCTTGCCCCTTTCCTTCCTGGAATCAGGACATAACATAGATCTACACCCCACCCCCCACCCCACCCTCCCCAGATGTCTTCTTTATGCCGGAACGAGAGTGACGTTCTTATTGTCAACGGTGCTGTTATGGAAATGACAGGCCGGCCAAGAAACAAGCACCACTCGGAGGGTTGGAGTACTCAGATTTATTACGCCGGCGGGCTCAGAGGGGCTTCTGCTCCTAAGCCTTGAGCACCTCCAAGACGTGCACGTGAGGTTTTATAGGGTTAAGTACCAGCTTGGGGTATTCGGCCAATAGGCACGCAATAGCTTTAGCAACATCATTATCACGAAAGTAGAGGCAGTGAGGCAGCAAACCAACATTTCAAGGCCAGATATGTCTCTTTGAAAATCCAGCTGGCTAGCAAAATATGAACAGGGAATCAGCAAACCGGCACTTATTAATTTAGATTTACGAGTTAGCCCAGCAGAACTCAGATCAGTAATCCGACACTTGTTACACTTAGATTTGCGACTTAGCTTGTTATCCCAGCTGGGCTTTTCCTTCACAGTGTAAAGCGGAGAAGGAGAGAATTCTGTACAAACAGACCTCGATGAAAAGAATCCTCACCCTCTTTTAGGCCCCCACCTCAACACACGTGCGCGCACACGCGCGCACACACACACACACACACACACACATGCATGCACGCACGCGCGCGTATAGTTACTCCTGTTCTCTCTCTTTCTCTCTCCCTCTTCCTTTCTTACTGATTTTTTAAAAATGTTTACTGATAACACAGAAAATAATTGCTTAAATGTTGTCCAGGAATGATATTCATTTTTGAAAACATGATATATATTGTAAAGGATTTGGGCTCCCTTAGAAAAATCCCAGTCCAGGCACGATTGTATAGCACCTCCTTTCACTTTCAAGTGTCTCATTTCAGACAATAAAGTAGCCAGTCATCTTCCTTGTGCATGACCTTTGTAACTGGCACAAGTCAAACGGCACAAAATTCAGACCCAATCTCCTGATCCATATGATTCTCATATTCTTTTTTTTTTTTTTTTTTTTTAGCGAGTCCAGAAGCTATGGGTCTGTGCCAACCACCCGTGGCTGTTCACTATCCAGCATTTCTTCCATTATCTTTATGTTGTCCTGTTTCTTGGAAGTATTAGTGCAGCTACTTTTCCCGATGGTCTGTCTCTGTCTCTGTCTCTCACTCTTTTCTCCTTCTTTTTTTTGGGGGGGGGAGGAGGGGGATGGGTTTGATTAGGTTATTTATTTATTTTAATGGTGGTTCTGGGGATTGAACCCAGGGCATCATGCATGCTAAGCAGGCACCCTAACAATGATCTATATCCTTCTCTACACCGCCCCCCCGACCCTCCAGCACCCCCCCCCGTCCCCGGCCAGGGCCTGTCTTTGCTCAACCCAATAGAAAAGCATTTATGTTTTGCCAGTTTCCTGGGTCCTTCTTTGTTTCATAAAACTGAGAAGAAATACACGTGGAAGTTCTCTCCTATGAATTGAACAGACTGAAGATCCTTTAAATAACCAAATGAGGTGGAAGTGCAGAGAGTACCATACGGGAACACACCGAGGCACATCGTCATCAAATTGACCAAAATTAAGGATAAGGAGAAAATATTAAAATGAACGAGAGAAAAGCAACAAATAACATACAAGGGAACTCCCGTAAGGTTATCAGCTGATTTTTCAGCAGAAACTCTACAGGCCAGAAGTGGGTGGCACAACATACTTAAAGTGATGAAAGGGAAAAACTGACAGGTAAGAATACTCTATTCAGCAAGGCTCTCGTTCAGATTTGAGGGAGAAATCAAAAGCTTCACAGATAAACAAAAGCTACAAGATTTCAGCACCATCAAGCCGGCTTTACAAGGAATGATAAAGGATGGTCTCAAGTCATCAAATCCTAAGAAAAGAGAACAAAAAGATGACAGAGAAAGGGAGGGGGGGAGAGAGGGAGAGAGAGAGGGGGAGAGAGGGGGGGAGGGAGAGAGAGAGAGAGAGAGAGAGAGAGAGAGAGAAAGAGAGAGAGAGAGAGAGGGAGGGAGGGAGGGAGGGAGAGGAGACCTTCGAAAGATTGCTTTGCCTGTTTAGGGTCTTCCGTTGTTCCTTAAAAATTTTGAAATTGTTTGTTCTAGTTCTGTGAGGAATGTCGTGAGTATTTTGACAGGGGTTGCATGGAACCTGCGGTTTGCTTTGGATAGTGTGGCCATGTTGATAGTATTGATTCTTCCAATGCAAGAGCACAAGGCATCTTTCCATTTCTTTGTGTCATTTCAGATTCTGGAGTATAGATAACCTCCTCGATTAAGTTTATTTCTAGGCATTTTACTGTTTTTGACTCAATGGAAGTGTTTATCCCAGTTATAAAATTCTGGTTTTTAAAGTGGAGGGGGGAAAAAAAAAAAGGAAAGGAAGGGCCACAAATGGCAAAATATCCTTCTTTCTCATGGGTGAATTGTATTCCATTACGTGTGTGTATGTGTGTGTGTGTGTGTGTGTGTGTGTGTGTGTGTGTGTGTGTGTGTGTGTCCCCTCTTCTTTATCTATTCAAATATTGATGTGCACTTAGGATGCTTCCGTATCTTGGCAATCATAAATGATGTTGCTGCTAATAGCAGGGTGTGTGTATCTTTTTGAATTCATTCTTCTTTTGTGGTTGGCTTTATTCCTTTGATAAGTATGTAAGTTTAAAAAGCTAAAGCTCTAAACCTTCCTGGAAACAATGAACAGTACATATATGTAAATTAAAAATATATGTGCAGTAAAAACATTTTAAAAAAATAAATAAATAAAAAAGAACGAAAGACAAGGAAATTAGCTATCAAGCCGTGAAAGACATGGAAGAAACTTAAAAGACATCTTACTAAATCAAAGAAACCGGTCTGAAAATTGTTACCAACTGTACAATTCCAACCAAATGACATCCTGGAAAAGGCAAAGCTCTAGAAACAATCAAAAGATCATGGTATCCAGGGGTTTGGGGAGAGGGAGGGAAGGAGGAATGAACAGATGCAGCGTGAGGGATTTTTAAGGCGATGAAATTATTCTGTAGGATACCATAGTGGTGGCTGCATGTCATTGTACATTTGTCAAAACCCATAGAACGTACAACCTCAAGAGTGAACCGTCCTGTAAACTATGGACTTTGATGGATAATAACGTGTCCATGTCGGATCATCAGTTTTACCAAATAGGCCACACTGATGAGAGATGTTGAGGGGAGTGGAGGATATATGTGTGGGTGGGGAGGGCTATGTGAGAACTCTCTGTATTTTCTGCTCAATTCTGCTGTGAGCCTGAAACTGCTCTAGGAAATAAAGTCTATTAATCAAAAACAAAAACAAAAACAGAAACAGAAACAAAAACAAAACACCCAAATGAGGTGAACCAGGATTCAGTCATCCAAAATGGAGCTGGACGGCCAGTGGGAGGAACTTTGTTGCAGACATAGTCCTGTTTCAGGGAGGGGGACGTTGTCCCCTCCCTCTACACATCTTGAGTTCTCTGGGCTGGACTGATCCAAAAATGGACCCCAGACGGATCGTTGAGCAGGAGCGACAGGGAACCTACTGTCTTTCATTCAAGCACTCATGTGTCCCCGAAGCAGGCAGCTTTTCTCCGTTTTAGGACAAGAAATCAGCCCTTTGTGCGAAATGGGCCGGGCTGAGAGCCTTTGGTTTTGGGTGACCCGTCCGTGAAGAATCGAGACGGAGTTTGGGTTTTGGGGAGGGGGGGAAGCCCCTGAAAGAAGTCACGAGGTTGGTTGGTTTCTCTAGGCTTCCGGGGCCTGAAGGCTCTCAGTGGGTGATCAGGGTGTTTTCCTAAGTCCAGATGCAGGGAGGGCACCCTCCACGGAAGTGATCGATTTCCCGCTTTCAGGGAGACAGAAAGAAGAGTCTGAGGGTCCCTCTTGCGTCTGCTGGCCCCTCGGCTTCTTCGGTCACTCTCATTTCTAACCCATCCGTGTGCCACGGAGGCACATACATGTTTGGGGTGGCCTCTCCTGGGTCCCGACACCGGCATCAATGGGGGGAGGGGGGGCATGAGTGGTCAGAACTGTATCAAGCTCAAGGGCACCACCAACCGGTTTCAAAAACAAATCTGCCAGCAGCTGCTAGCCGCAGCCTGGTCGTTTCAAAGTTCCCGCCTTGCTCTTGTGGTGTGTTTTCTTTCGTTTCCCCTTCTCCACTTGCCCCGTGGGGTAGTCTGATGACACACACTTCCAGTGCTTCTTTCTTGCATCTGTGTCTCCTGGGCTGCAGTCCTAAGAGCCCCCCCCATCGCCCCCGTCCCCCCAATCAACTCGTTTCTTTACCCTCCACCAGGTCTCCTGGCTTGGAAATCTCGGCTCACAGCATGTGTCTCGTGTCCTCTCTGAATTCACGGGCCCAGCCATCCACCCTAAGGAGACGGAGGGAGGGAAGGAAGGTTTTGACCTGGCGACCTTCCTTGCCGGCATCCTCCGGATTTGGGACCCTTCAGTGCGCCACCTGCCACCCGCCATACCACTCTCACCCTGAGGCCTAGCCCTCGGGGCTCCGTCCACGCGGAAACCTGAACGCGGACGGACCTGGACGGTGGGCGGGGTGGGGGTGGGGGTGTGGAGGGGCTTGCTTCATCACTGCCGGAACCGTGGAGGCGACCGGGACAGACGCGTCCTTCAAGAGGTGAAGGGACACGTCGCCCGGGCTAGGTCCGTGCCACAGCATGTGATTTGGCTCTAAAAAGGAAACCAGGGACCCGTGGAGCCGAGAGACCTGTGGGAGACAGGCGGGGCCGATTCTGCGTGCCCCTGACTCCCTGAAAGAAGCCAATCTGAAAAGGTGGCATCCTGTAGGGTACCGGCTCTAGATGACATTCATTCTCAAAAGGGCAAAAGCCCCAGAGAGGGTGAAAAGATGAGTGGGGTCGGGGGTGGTGGTGGTGAAGGTTGTCTGTGTGGGTGTGTGTGTGTGTGGGTGTGTGGGTGTGGGTGTGGGTGTGGGTGTGGGTGTGTGTGTGTGTGTGTTGTGGCGGGGGGTTGTTGATGAATAGGTGGAGCACAGGGGACTTTTAAGCAGCGAAACTCTCCGGTAGGTAGGTCCACGATGGGATGAAAACCAACGTGTTGGATATGGCAATACCTAAGATGGGGTGAACTGAAAGAACCCTTCTGGGTGTCCCGCCCCTCAGCCGAAGTTTAAAGTCCTTCCTAAAGCCAGAAGGTAAAGACACACGAGAGCAATCTGAGGGGCCATCGCTGAGGAGTAACAGCGAGGCCAGTGAATCCAGTGAAAGACTGACTGACGTGGGGGCCTGGGTCCCTCGGCTCGACCCCCTTCCCCGGGAAACCGAAGCCTTCGACGCAGGGATGCGCTTTGACACGCTTCTGTCTCATCGGAGAAGGCTTCTTCTGCCTGGCATTGCGTGACGGGGCCGAGAAACCCGTCCTCTCCTCCTCTGCGTGAGGTAGCGGTCGCTCCCGCCTTTGCGCAGCGGTGAAGAAAGCTACCAGAAACACGGTTCTGCGTTTCTCTCGATACCGTGGGCGAGCGTCACGGCTTTTCCTTGCGTTCCACCATGCAGTCAGATAGCATTCTCAAAACTAAGCGTGCCATGCAAATTTTCCTTTTCCTTTTTTAAAGTGACTGTCAAGAACTTAGGCAGCATCGAGTGAAAATGTTGGGCACCTTCATCTCTTGGTTTGTATGGAGCCAGCTAGGTCATCAGACCCACGTCACCATGATTTCTGAATTCTAAGATCCTTTCCAATCCATGATATTGTACACTCCTGGGTCATGGGATGTCACTATGGCTGATCAGGTCAAAGGGAATGTGTCCCTCCAGAGCACTTATTAACACGTCAGTTTATTTAAACGACAACAAAGGAAATTCCCTTCGGGCGATATTCATTCCACACGCTAAAGGAAAGCGATAGGTTGTGTGCCTGAGCCCACACAGTGTGACGCAGGAACGGGGTGGGGGTTGAGGGAGGAGGAACTCTGGCTAGTGTCCAGGACCTAACGGGAGATAGAGTGGAGGATTTTTGCCCTTCTTCAGGGACAGGGTGAATCGGCCCGAGGTTGACTTGTGCGCTCAGAAAGAGGGCCTTTACCGGATGCCCCGAGCAAGCAGACTTTTCTTTTCTTCTTCTTCTTTTCTTTTTTCAGTTTTATTGACATAGGTTTGACATACAGCCCTCTATCAGTTTCAGGTGTACAGCACAATGATTTGACTTCCATAGACTGTGAAGTGATTATTAGGTAACTTTAGTGACCAGGAAACAACGATATGTTAAAAGGGGGTTTAATCAACAGAACTGCTATTTCTGATGATCATCTATTCCTAAGAGAAAGGACAGATGAACACTCCAAAATGCAGGAAGTGCATAGTCACAGAATGATGAACAATCTTTACCCGTGCCGACGTTTTGACGCCAGGATACGTGGAAAGCTGAAGTTTTAGAACATAGAAATATTTGGCTCTCCATTTGACCTGGAAATCTCCTTGTTGGAAAGAAGCTAATTTCTCCTCCTCATCCTCGTCCTCCTCGTCCTCGTCCTCGTCCTCGTCCTCGTCCTCCTCCTGCCTTTTTAACTAAAAAAATAAAAAAATAAAATAAAAAAAAATTTTTTAACAAGAAGTTTTTATCTTTTTGGAGGGGGGACGGGTCATTAGGTGTCTTTATCTACGTTTCAATTAATTATTTAGATTTATTATACGTTTTCAGTGGTGGTACTGGGGACTGAGCCCAAGGCCTTGTGCATGCTGAGCACGCACTCTACCGCAGAGCTCTACGCTTTCCCAGAAAGGAGCAAATTTCTAAACATAGAACTGGATGAGTAGGTCAGCTTTTTGATCTCATAGAAGCAGCGGCCCAGTTCTCTGGGGGGAACCCTCCTTATCTTGTCCATCTCGACAACGTCAGAAACGTCTGTCTGCATAGCCCACAGTGGCCTGAGACTGAGGCCAGGGGGCTGAATCAGGTAGAACCTGAAACCGAATGGAAGAAACAAACAAACAAAAAAGGGTGGGGAGGGGCACGCGGAGGCCTTTTTAAACGTACACACTGCTGCGTGGTCTCCCTCGTCGAAACTCTAATTCGCAGCCTTCTTAAGGAGAAATATACACCTGAAACGTCTTTTTTCCACACAGAGTTTAAAAGCTTTCACCCTCCGAGCCGAAAAACCTTACCCGTCCCATCGGTTCTTTCTGAGTGAGTGGGTTCTCTAGTGTCCTACGCGTCTGCTGGGAAACAAGCTGCTGGAGAACCAGCAACTAGAAACCAAGCTGCACCAGCATTTCCATGAGCGTAAAATCTTACATTCACACTTACTTGCTTAAAAATGCACACGCCTGCTTTGTTTTCATGTTTTACACAGTCGATGACCTATAACATGTATGATGCTCAAGAAATTGTGTGAGGGGCAATCCTGAGATTGACCGTGAGGGCGCAACAGATGGCAGATATTTCCTTAGGGTAAAACAATGGACGGTCATGGGAAGCCAGATCATCCATTAACAGAACTTGGTTCTGGCAGGAAAGCATGTGGTTTAACCCCGGGGAAATATTTGCTATCTCGAGATGTCCCAGAGGCAATCACAGGATACACTTAGAAATTTTGCATCCCCCGAGGAGGGTGATTGTTCCTGGAAGGGATAGGCCTGAAATGAATCAGTTAGCCAGCAAGCAGAACTTCGTGCTTCTGGCATGAAATATCTAAAGCCCCACCTCTTTGATCGCATTTCTTTTTTTTTTTTCCCTGAGCCGTATACTCCCAATAAACAGGATGTCGACCAGGCTTTTGGCACTCTAGATCCACGAGACCTTGAGTCCCCTGGTCCCATTTTCGCTCTTTACTTGGTCTCTTTGTTTCTTAATTCTTGCGTCGCCCGTCCTCAGACACGGTCCCGAGCTGCGCTGGACACAGCACCCGTCCTACCCGACTCGTGAGTGACCTATAGTTTTTAAATGAAAGCTACAAAATCTCTGGTCATGTCGATCTGCTGGTCTCGTCTGTATGAGACAGGGCAGTACCTGAGTTTCAGAGACACACACAGACACACACACACACACAGACACACACACACACACACACACACACACACTCTAAAGGGAACAAAGAACAAAGAAAGATAGAGAAAGAAAAAGAAAAAGGCTCAGGGGAATAAAGGATTCGCTTGCTCTCTGTGACATGACCCAGTAGACCTAGTTGTCACGAGACAGGAAGCTCAACTCTCCGTGTTTACATTATCTGTTCCTGAGCTTTCTTGCAGAAAATTCTCATGCGTTTCTTTCCCCTCACGGAAGTCTTCTCTATTCCCCACAGAGCCTGGGGCGATGGCTCTTCACCCTGGAGCCGCCTGCGGCCGATCCAAGATATCGGATGATTTATGGAAGTGATCAGTGATCCTGAGACAAAGCCCTTCCTTTAGGTAGAAAAGCATGGCCCCTGCTGCTCAGGGAGCTGGCACTCCCCCTCCCTCTCCCCTCATGCCACCTTCTCCTTTGTGCACAAGCTATCGCTTTCGCAAAAGAGCTTGGCTTGCCTGAGAGTCTTGTGGAAGCCATCCTCATTTCTATGGTACTGCCGTCCAAGGATCTGGAAAGGGCCCGGTCCCATGTATGCATGTATGCATGTAGGCACTTGTGTATGTCCCCGGCTTGTAGGCCTGGCATGTTTCTTCCTCCACATACACTTGCCAGAGTTCATTCATGAAAGAGCTCTATGGAACTGGTTTTCAAGGGAACATGCAGGCAGGGAATGCGAACAGGAAGGAACCCAAATGTTTTCCTTCAGGTTGACATGATCTAGGACAGATCCTTTCATCCAGAAAAGCAAATGTCAAGGGATCGGTCTCGTGAAAAGAGCCATGTCTTGATTGTGACGAGCAGCATTCGAGGTGAAACTTTTCGCCTCCCTAGGTTTACCCCGAATCCATTAAGTTCCTGTGGGTTATCTCTGTCATAAAACGTGTCAGCCAGGAAAAAAAAAAAAAAAAAAAGAGTCTGGGAGCGATGGTTGGCTCGGTCTCAAGTCTCAGGAAGTGTTCACACCCCAAGCAGTCCGAGGGGGTAGTGTGTGTGTGTGTGGGGGAGGCGGTCCATCTCTGAAAAATTGGTGCCTCCTCCACGTAGTTTTTGGTCCCTTGCAACTGAAGCATCTGGCAACGTCCCTGGAATGTTTAGATCGTTTCCAAAGAAGATGAGATACGGAAGCGTTCGTTCCTGGCTCCATGAGTCGAAGGGGACGTGCTTTAATATCTTTCTGACAGAAAAGACTCGAGATCTGTCAGTGTGTTGGCCGACATGACTGGTATACCTTCGGAGGATGGATGGACCTACAGACAGACAGACAGACCGGAATACATACATACTTACTTACATACGTACATATGTACATACAATACAATACAATACAATACAATACAATACAATACAATACAATACAATACAATACAATACAATACAATACAATACAACAAAACAAAATGAAACAGAATAAAATAAAATAAAATAAAATAAAATAAAATAAAATAAAATAAATTAATTTAAATGAAAATAAAAGGATGCTGTGAGGAGAAAGTGTCTGTTTCTGGCTAGGACCAAATCGTGTCCCTACGTGGACCGGTTGGGAAAGACTGGTGTCCCAGATGGTTCACCGTGACTTCCTCGTGAACAATTGCTGTGACCGATTCGGGCTTCGGAACAGTCACGGTCTCGTTCTGAGGAACGTCTCCTGGAAAGCATGTGGAGACCGTCTTCGTCTGCCGTCCTTAGGAAACGTTCCAGCAGAGCGGGTGTCCGAGAGCCTCTAGGGGCGATGGCTATGCTTCGTGGACGTCTGTCCCTCTTCAGGCCGAATTTCGTGGAAGTATGCTGATCTGGCCAGCCGACAAGTCTGAATGGGGGTGATTTTTTGGTAGAAATGCGCGTCCTTGGAGAGACCAGGGGAAGGGGAGCATGTCTCAGTGGAAACTCTCGTACAGCGTGATAGAGATGAGAATGCGGTTCTGTGTCATCATCTTTGCGTGCTTCCCGCCACCCTCCCCCTCCCCGCCCCGCCCCGCCTTCCACTGATACGCTGGGCCACGTCACGCATGCTTCGAGTTTTCTCCGATGGTTGGCCAACGCTCTTCCGACTCCCGTTGCCCATGGTTCTCCCGCTTTGGACTTGGCATCCTCGAGAACCAAAGCCGCCCTTTCCCTGAAGCCCCGCCGAGCCGGGCTGAGCAGCTGGACATCCGCTGGAGAGAGGTCACTGCCGTGTCCCCTCTCGAGACCCTCCTCCTGCCCGTTGCTGTGGAGGCCACTCAGAAAGTGGACCTGAACCCGCATGCGTTTTTCAGGCCACCCGAGCCTCTTCGAGCCCGACGCCTAGACATCTTCCTGACTGGTGGCGCTCCGGACTCACACCCTGGGTTTCTCGTTGGCTTCAGCCACGGACCTTTGTCTTCCTGGAACGAAAGACCAGACCGGTTTCATCAGGTGGAACCACCTGCCTGGTGGCGGGACTGTCGTGGAACCCTGTGGACCACCCCGAAGTGTATATGCAGCCCAAGGGTGATCTCTCCAGTTGAACAACCATCGAGGCCCAAAAGGACCCCTGCCCCGGGAAGAAAGAAACTTTGACCTTGACCCTTAGCTGCCCGAACGAGAATTTGGATCAGGGTTGGGTAGGGTGATGGAGATCTCCCTTGGCACAGTTCCCGTGTGCGGGACTTTCAATGACTCTGTCTTCCTGAAAGGACACCCGCCCCCTGACCACGCTGTCTCGTCATCAGTTTGTTTCCACGAGGGACGAACCGTCATTGTGTGCACGACAAAGTTGGCCGCTGCCTGTTTGGTCCGCCATCGCTCCGTAAGGGACCGACGAAGTGTGCGTCGTGACCAGTGACCGATTTCGGAGCCCGTGGGTGGTGGGCGGGTGTGTATCTGTTTTCCAGGTCACGCGCGACGCGGTGTGTCGTGGTGTGGCCCGCCCGGCCACCCCACCTCCCTTCCCCCATGGAAAATCAAGGGAGAGTATTGCCCGAGACAGACGAAAGTGCAGCCACGAAACCTAAAAGGATGACCCTGGATGTCAACTTGGAGGTGGCTAGGAGACGGCTGAGCATGCATAGGATCACACTGCACTGCCACCGTGTGGGATGCCGCACATGTGTCGCCGTCGTGGTTTTCATCTCCTCCACCTATTGCCCTCACCTACATCCACTCTTTATCTCACTGAACTCTTTTTTTTTTTTTTTTTTTTTTTTTCCGGTAAGACAGTGAGAATTTTCCCTCTCTCTCTCTCTCTCTCTCTCTCTCTGTCTCTCTCTCTCCTACTGTCTCTCATAATTGACCTGACAAGGGGATGTCCGTTTTCACGTGTCCAACATAGCGATTCGGGATTCTTCCATGTTCCACGATGATCACCGTGATGAGTCTGGTTACGGATCAGTCACCGGACAGCGTCATGACAATAGTATGGATTGACTCTACTCGCCCTGCTGTCCATGACCTCCCGTAATTTGTGTATTTATTAATTGGAGTTAACTGGAAGCTTGTACTTTTTCCTCTCCCTCACCCATTGCACTCATTGTTCCTTCTTGGTATCCATGAGCCTGTTTCAGCTTCCTTGCATGTGTTCCTGCGTATTGTCTTGGGGATTCTGCCTCGAAGTGACAACATCCCTCTCGAACTTAAGTCACTTAGTTAACATCATCCCCTCTAGGTGTAGGTCTCTCCAGACCACGTGGCACTGTCCATTCGTCCATCCGCGGGCCCGTAGTGGAACTGCCGGGTCTTCCAGGAGTTTTCTGTGGAATGTTTTGAGGGACTTCTGTCCTGTTTTCCCTAATGGCTTTCCTCCACCTCCGTTTCGCCCTCTCCCCCTCGCCCCCACCACCAACCCCTGTTCCGTGTTGCCTTCTGTCTTCCGTCGGAGAGCGGAG